>NC_092880.1:14251020-14296589 GCF_028372415.1 Notamacropus eugenii
GGTTAAAGCAAAATGAAATAGAGAAGGCTTACCTAGGGTCAAACAGATGATGTTTAAGGCCAGTGTTAAACTGAGGTCTTGAAAAGATTGGGGCAAACACTCCATCATGCTAAAAAATATCAGGGCAGTTTTCCTTGATAATTTCATGAAAGAAGACGTCTAGGCTCCTTTTTTATCATGGATTTCAGGTAGTCCAATAATTTTCAAATTGTCTCTTCTGGATCTATTTTCCAGGTCAGTTGTCTTGCCAATGAGTTATTTCACATTGTCTGCTATTTATTCATTCTTTTGGTTTTGTTTTATAATTTCTTGACTTTTCATAAAGTCATTAGGGTCCATCTGTTTCATTCTTATCTTGAAGGAATTATTTTCTTCAGTGAACTTTTGGAACTCCTTTCACATCTGATACATTTTGCTTTTTAGGGTATTCCCCTTATTGGCTTTTTGGATCTCTTTTTCTATTTGGCTTAGTCTATATTTAACGTGTTATTTTCTTCAGCATTTTTGGGTCTCCTTTAGCAGGCAGTTGACTTGTATTTCATGATTATCTTTCATCACTCTCAATTCTCTTCCCAATTTTTACTCTAGTTCTCTTACTTGATTTTCAAAGTTCTTCTTCATCTCTTCCACGGCCTGAGACCAATTCATATTTTCCTTGGAGTCTTTGGATGGAGGATCTCTGCCTTTGCTTTCTTTTGTTTGAATGCTATGGTCTTCTTTGTCACCAAAGTAAGATTGTATAATTAGAATATTTTTTCTGGCTTTTCCTCATTTCCCCATATTTTTGAGCTCTTTGTCAACTTAGTTCTTGCTTCCAGTAGGCATGGGGGTTTACTGCCAGCCCCTCCATCCCCTCACAACCTTTGAGTGTAAAGATCACAAAAAACTGGCTGCAGCTGCCTCTGCTGTAGCTGCGGCTGGAGTAGGTTCCTCCTCCTCTTCCCCCCTTTGCCCTTGGGTTGGAGCCAGACTACTCCACTCTCCTTCACTGTTCCCACAGGCTTTTCATACTGACCTTCCAATTTATACTCAATGTTTTGGGGTCATGTGAATAAGGAAGCAGGAGTGTCATGAATCTGAATTTTCTAATTTCCATCCCCAAATGATTCTAAATGAACTGTTTTGTGAGTTTTTTATTTTATTTTTATTTTTGGCAAAAGTGTGTGGCGTGATTATAATCAGTTGGTATTGACTAAGAAACAGAAGGGCAGAGCAGTGGAATAAGTTAGGGACTCAAGACAGAGTAGTCAATGAATACAGCAATCTACTGTTTGATAAACACAAGGACCTCAGTTTTTGGTATAAGAACTCACTGTTCAACAAAATTACTGTGAAAACAGGAAAAGAGCGTGGCAGAAACTAGACATAGACCAATGCCTGACACAGTACATAAGGATAAATTCCAAATGGGTACAAGATCTATAAATAAAGATTGACACTAAACAAATGAGTGGAGCAAGGAATAGTGTATTTATCAGATTTATAGGGAGGGGAAGAATTTTTGACTAAAGAAGATAGAGAAAATATTATGAAGTGCAAAATAGATAATTTTGATTACATTGAATTGAAAAGATTTTGCACAACCAAACCCAATGCAACCAAGATAGGCAGGGAAGCAGAAAATTCCGAATGAATTTTTGCAACTAGGTTCTGTGACAAAGGTCTCATTTGTAAAATATATAGAGAAATGAGTCAAATGTACTAAAATATGTCATTCCCCTATTGATAAACGGTCAAAGGATATGAATAGGCAGTTTTCAGAGGAAGAAATGAAAGATACCTATAGTCATATGAAAAAATGCTCTAAATCACTATTGAATACACATACAAATATTCTCCCCAACACCTGGTAAGCATAATCTTACAACCTAAGTTTTTGGAGAGGGGATGAGAATTAGATATGCTACTTTTCTCACTTCCATATAGTCTATTTCCAGGAAATTCCACTTCCAGAGCTCCCATGGGCTGGTTATTTGCTTCTCTGTGCTTCCTGATGAGTTAGATCCTACATTCAATCTGAAATTCTAACTCCAAAATCTGATGAAAGGAGTAATCTTCTCACTGAGGACACTCCAGCCCCTCTTACTAGAAACAAAAAGGGTCACTACAGAGAGATCAAAAGCCCCACTCCCAGAACTGCTGGTTGTTATCCAGGAAAGAATGCTCCACATGAGCACTTATGAGAGAAATGCAAAGAAAAGCAAAACTCTTTACCTTCTAATCTGGCAAAGATGTGTCACAGATGTTCAAATAGGGACATAGTGATTTTTGAGGGGCTTGTTGGAATGTAGGCACATTTGATCAATGTGGCTGGAAGTAGATATTGGTGCAATCATTTTAGATGAACAATCTAATTTGGCAAACAAATTGCCTCAAATGTCCGTATTCTTTGACTGAGAAACACTATGACTGGGCTTACATCCCCCAAGCAAGCCATCAAAACACGTAAGTCCAAAAATACATAAGAAGAAATATTCTTTTTGTTACATAATACTTGTGAACAAGTAGAAGCTCATTTATTTGTGAATGAATCAAAGACTTGTGGTATAAGAATCTCAGGGAATATTACAATGTTGTAAGAAATTATTAATGTGAGGAACACAGAGAACAAGGAAAAGCTCAGTGTGAACTGTTGCCAGGGAAATTAACCAAAGACAGGAAAAGAGTATAGACAATTAGCAAAATTAAAAACTTTAAAATAATAAGATAAAAGCAGAAGCTTAAGTATCATATTGAAGAGGAAGAGGATCAGTTGGGGAAAACAAGAAAGATAATTCGAAAAACTAGAAGGGATTGAAAGTTCAGGAAATAATGGAAAATTTGCTCTATTTTTGTTACTGATAATTTAAAATTACAGGATAGAACATTCTGTTGCTATGTGTGTATAATATTAGATGATGATCATATTTATACACTGTCATACAATATTCTATACATGGATAGATTTAAGTACGAATTTCATAGTATGAAAAGACATATATAGTGTCCATATTTTGAAATGTAAACATTTAGACCTAATATGCATACTCACATTTGACATATATATGTGTGTGTATGTGTGTAAACACATTGAATCTTCATATGCATGTATATATATGGATATACATATCCATATATATCTTTTTGAATATGCACATAAAACATAGAAAAGCAAAAAAACAATTTTTAAAAAATAAGTTATTTTCTCTTCTTAGATTTGAGACACTGTCCTAAGTTTCATAATCATACAGGGAGTGATATTTTAGTTGGAGATAATTATTTTTCTCTTCTGAAAATATACCTGAAATCGTGTTTGTAAGAACAAGTTAGTAAAAGAAAAGGTCAAAATAAAATCTGTATACATATATAAGAAAAAATAATCCAAATTTCAAAGAGAACACAAATGAGATGGTTTAATGTAATTTTAGAGGAAGAATTTTAAAATCGTTCTGAAAAGCAGTTACATGGCAGATTGCAAAAAGAAGGATGATACAACATGTATTTCATATTCACCTGGTTTTGCTTTTTTGGCACCCTTTAGGTTATGATGTTCATGCTTCTTATTAGAAATCTTTGGAATCAATGCTTTTCCTTTGTTATTACTGTTTTATGCTTAGCAATTTGCATGAAATTTGGCACACATACAAATAAAATTTTAAACAATAGTTTTAGTTGGCGGGCGGGATATCTCAAGAAGAATTATGGTCTTCTTATTTCTATGTAAGAAAAAAATGACTGAAATTTTGAATTTCAAAATTAAACCAAAAGCAAGTGATAAAAAGAATAATCTAGAATTCCATAATGCCAGAGAATATTGTATCCAGGCAAAAGCAAGAATAAAGCTTAAACTAAAAATATTTTCTCAAAAATGTTAAAAGATTGGTGCACATGAAATAACTGTTATTCTGAAAGAAAAAGTTAGTAAAATACACACAAAAGGAAAAAAAGAATCAAGAATGCTTTCTATAACGTGGAAAATCGAAATGGTATAGGAATAAATAGCTAAGATAAAATCCTAAGAAATAGAGAAGAAATAAAATGAGGTATCCTAATGTGTTTTATCCAATGGCATGGCCCCACCATTGGAAAATGGAATGAAATGAATCAAAAGGGAAGGATAATTCAACATCAAAATTGCAAGTGAAAAAAGAAATTAAAAAGATAAATCAATTTATTGTTACAAATTCCTTTCTAAAATGAAAAAACAAAAATGAAACATGAAGCAAGCAGTGGAGATTGTAAGTATTCCACAGTAAGATAATGATACTGAATTCATTCTGAAGGAATGACAAATGAGAGTGTGGGAAAAGACTGGAGATTTATTATATTACTTTTTCAATATTGGTATGACTTCTGTCTCTAAATTTGGCTTTGAGTTAAGAATTGTTCATGCTTGTCCTTCAATAGTAAAATCGTTGGGACTGTCATCTCTCCAATTTCTATGCTTCACACTTAGAATAATGTCTAGAACAGGAGAGAGGTACTAGCACCCTGGAGGCCAGGGTGCCCTCCTAGGGCTTTGTGTGCAGCCTTTTGACTGAGTCTGTTTGCAGCATAAATACTTTGATTAAGAAGATTTGTTCTATGAAGTTTGGATTCAGTCAGAAGGCCTTACTTGAGAATCTAGACAGTCACAAGACTCCTCGAGGACAAAAGTTCCCCACCCCTGCTCTAGACCCCAGTGGTTAGTTGGAAGTGTCCCAGGACTGACTTGTCTCCCCCATAACGGTCAATTGTTCCTTTTCTGGGGAATATAGCAGGGGTCTTTGAGCAACTCAAAATTTTGGGAATAATAAATGAGGATTTGGGGAATGGACCATGCTAGTTATTGAGGAAGTGTCCTGGAACTGGCTATCTGCAAGTATTCTTCATCTGGATGTGTGAGACAGCAAATGTCTGAGACCAATTCGCACCTGGGGTAACAAATTTCAGTAACAGAAACAAAAAGAAAAACCAAGCCACTACTCCACAAAACGTTTCCAATCATACTGGTGTTCTCAAAATTTGTAAGAAGAACAGAGGAATAGAATAGACGAGATTTGAACTCGAGGAAGGTGACTCTGATTTCAGATGACAGGAGCAGTAGGGAGATTTGGGGGACAGGTAATTACCTAAAACATTTCTACAAGCACAACTGAAAAAATATTTCTTTCCCAAGGCAAGACAGGAATTGGCCACAGGTCCTGTCCCAATGCTCTCCAGTGGAAGAACTGGGCCAAGTTCTGTAACCTTGGAGACCAAGGGAAACATTGACTGTGATGTAAGCAACACACAGCATTGGTAGTTGGGAGTGTTGCTCAGTGAAGAAATTATAACATTAGATGACCTCACTGTGAGTTGTCCAGCTTTAATGTGGTGACAATTTCCTCACCATTTCTTTTCTTTCTCGTGTGATTGTATTTTTATCAAAATTTGTTTTTTTTTCCAATTGTTTTGAGTTTCTTGCAATGAAAGCCATTCTACACTGGGAAGAAAATGAAAAGAATCCCCATATTTAGAATGGGGCCAATGTACAGTCTAATTTCCAAGGGAAAATGGATTTCAAAATCCTCTCAAATGGTTTCTGAGAAAATGAAGGTTTACGTTAAAATTGTATCATAGCAACACATGACATGATTGGTGTCAAAAAACATGGATACCTGAGGGGAAATCATGACTATTTACTACTGTTTTCTTCTACATACCCCATAGGACATCTTTAGGCATATGAGATATGATCTCAGAAGGATGCTCAGGTTGAAGAGCTACAGAGAGAAAAAGAGTACGGTGGCACAAATTTAAAAACTTGCTTCTGGTTCCCTCTTAAAAATAAATGAATCAAAGTGGTTAGTTATTTTACTAAGATTTTGAAAAACAAAGTATAACAGCAAAAAACCCAAAAATCATGAAGAATTTCTTTACACATGCCGGGAAATTCAGAGGGTAGAAGAGGAAATCAGGAGTGTCACATGATCCTAGGAATTACAGGAGAAATAGAAAGATTTCTCTTACTGAGTTTCACTCAACTTAACTAATTTAGTTGCCCCCAACACTGAAAATTGCAAAAAAAATATTTTAAAAGGGAAAGAGAAATAGAAAACAGAATGCGAATGGAAAAACACATGGCAGAAAGGTATGTTTAATCTTAGAAATACTTTTTCCAGTACTCAAATATGAACATTAAGAAAAAAGTGAAGATAGAATTGCAGTCATCAGTTTTAGATGATGGTCTTGACCTCATGCAAATGACAAATGAAAGTGTTCAAAAACACTGAATATGCCTCAGCTATTGCATGTTCCATATTGATAAGTCTCAATGGTTCCCGTTTTGAGTGAAGGATTCTTCATCCCAGCAGTTCAATTTCTAAGATCTTTGGCACTGTCCATTGTCTTATTCTTATCCCCAGAGCTTAACACAATGTCTACAACAGGGTTGAGGAACCTATGGCCTGGATTCCACATTTGCTCACTGAGAGACAATGGTTTGGCCAATGTATGGGGTCCAAGTTTTACCAAATAACTCCCTTGATTATGAGGATGTGTTCTCTGAAGTTTGGATTTAATCAGAAGGTGAGACATGAAGAATAGAAAACCAAAGTGTACTCGAGGCCCAAATTTCCCAGTCCTTGGACTGTCTCCACCAGAAAGTTAACTTTTCCTTTTCTGTACGTGAAAGCATGGGTTTGTGAAAAAATACAAACTGAAGCAATAAAGTTCACAAAATTAGTAACAGAAAATAAATCCAAGCCACCACACATCAAAATGCTTTCATTCCCATTGTTTTTCTCAGACTGTGAAAGATATTGTGAAGCCTGGTCTATGTAGCATTTTTCCCAAATGAAGAAAGAACACAACCCTTTACCAAAGTGGTGTTCTGAGTGAAATGCAACACTATTTGGGAAACCTGGGAAGGAGTGAGGCACATTGTGTGCCCTAAGGCGAATTCCTGAACTTTACTGAGCCTCTGGACATTGTTGGATAAAGCGAGTCAAAGTTGGTCTGGAACTCTATGAGAACCTTTCTTCCTCTGAATGTACACTATCTCAGTGGAAAACAATTGTTTGGCTTGTCAGTGTTTGTATATTCACAGTGCGGTGTTCATGGACAATCAGATGGTGGAGGGCTGTGCATGCCCAAACAAATTCGTAAGCTTTGTCATGTTTGTTTGAGGAAACTACTTCGCTCTGCTGGAAACAGAGGGGTTGACTGCATTTGTTTTGCCCTGGAGGAAGGTGACTGACTCCAGGTGATGGGATCAATACGTAGATTTTCGTGGCAGGTAGACCACTCGGGGGCTCTTGTCATGTTTCATGGTTGAGGGGATGAAAGACTGTACTTGGGTGACTGTACTTGGGTTTTTACAATTATGGGGGAGAAAACAAAGAGAAGAATAGCTTGGATTTTGGGGTGCTAAATGTTTTCAGCATTTGATGGCCCGTGCACCATATGGAGGTGTTAGAAAGAAGAAGATGTGGAGAATGTTCTGTAGGTTGTTAGCCAGGTTGACTGTGATGGGGGAATGCCCTCAGCCATGAATGGGAGTTAGGATTATGACTGAGTAAAGGAGGGGAAGAATCCTCATTTCAGTTCCACAAATATTGAGCAGAATGAATCTGTGAACTTAGAAGAAAATGAGTGAATTCACCATTTACCTCAAATTCATGAAAATATATTAAGACCTGTTGAAAAAAAGTATCTCTTTCCCCAGCTAAGACAGGAAATAGTCACCAGAGGTCTTGTCAAAATTTCTCCAATGGAAAAACTGGGCCCAATTCTGTAACCATGGAGACAAAGAAAAACCTTGGCTTTGTGATGTAAGCAACAAATGATAATTGGCGATAGGGAGTTTTGCTTAATGAAAAAATTATTATATGAGGAGATACCCCCCTGTGTTGACCAGTGTCAATGTGCTAACCATTTGCTCACCATTATTTTTCTTTTCCTTGTGATTTTTATTTCAAAATTTATGGTTTTTTTCCAAACGTTTTCAGTTTCTAGCAAAGAAAGTCATTGTAAACTTGTAACGAAATGAAGTGTCCCAATATATAGAATTTTGCCAATGTACAGCCTGATTTCCAAGTGAACATGGATTTCAGAATCCTCTGAAAAGGTTTCTGAGGAAATGAGACTTTACATTATACAATTGTTTCCTAGAAACACATGAGATGGTTGGTGACAACAAATGTGGATACGTGAGGATATAGCATGATTATTTACTATTGTCTGCTTTTGCATACCCCATACGACATCTCTGGCATATGAAATATGACCCCGGAAGTATGCTCAGTTCGAAGAGCACCAGGGAGCAAAGAGAATAAGGTGGCCCAAATTAAAAACTTGTTTCTGTATCCCGCTGGAATAGCAATGACACAAAGTGTTAGTTATTTAGGTAAGATGTTTGGAACACCAAGCTAAAAATCCAAAATACATAGGATCATCAAGTATTTCTCTCCAAATTGTGGATAATCCAGAAGGTAGAAGAAGAAATCGAGAGTGTCACATCGTGCTAGCAACGATAGGAGAAATGAAGGATTTCTCTTACTGTAAATGAAAGAGAAATAGAAATCAGAATGAGAAGGAAAAAAGACATGACAGACAGGAATGTTTAATCCTCCAAATTCGTTTCCCAAAACTTAAAGATGAACATTAAGGAAAAAGTGAAGATAGAATTGAAGTCATCCAAGTTAATATAATGTTATTGACTTCACTCTAATGACAAATGAGAGTGCTCCAGAAGACTGAGTGTGCCTTACTTGTTGCATGTTCAGTGTTGATGTGCCACAGTGATAGCTGTTTTTAGTGAAGGATTCGTTTCCATGCATTTCTATTTTTAAGCTTTTTTCACAGTCGTTTGTCTTATTTTTATGCCCAGCGTTTAGAACCATGTCTTCACCAGGGTTGAGGAATTCATGGCTTGGAAGCCACATCTGTTGTCGATGACCATTTTGCCTTCTGGATCTACCACTTCTGGACAGTTTTACTTGATGATTTCTTGGAAAATACTGTCCAGACTCTTTTTTTCATCATGGCTTTCTGGTAGGCCAATAATTCTTAAACTTTCCCTCCTATAAATATTTTCCATGTCGGTTCTTTTTCCAATTAGATATTTTACATTTTCTTTTATCTTTTCATTCTTTAGATTTTGTTTGACTGATTCTTCATGTCTCATATAGTCATTAGTTTCTACTTGTACAATTTTAAATTTAATCAAATCATTTTCTTCAGTTAACTTTTGCATCTCCTTTTCCATCTGTCCAACTATTCATTTTAAGGAATTATTTTCTCCAGTTAATTGCTGTACTTCTTCTTACATTTCTCCAATTTTCCCAGGTAGGTTGTGTGCTTCCTTTGTCATTTGTCCAATTTTCCCAGTTAGGTTTTGTGTTTCCTTTTCCATTTGTTCAATTTTCATTTTTAAAGGGCTGTTCTCTTCAGTGAATTCTTTGTTCATACTTTCAAAATCTTGGGTCATTTTTTCCTCTATCTCCTTTTTCAGCTGTTTCAGGAGTGCTGTCTGTGCATGCGTGTAGTTCATATTCCCTTCTGAAGCTTCAGATGGCAGTGCAGTCTCAATACTGACCTCTTTGGTATTCAGGTTTTGGTCCCTGTCCTCATAGAAAGATTCTGTGGTCTTTTCTTTCCTCCTTTGTTTCTTGCTCGTGATGGTGAGGCTTTGTATGTTTTAGCCTCTGGTTCTATCAGCTAGACTCTAAAGAACTTGGTGCTTGACCTGCTGGTGTCAGAAAGCAAAGGCAGGTGAAATCCATTTCCGTTTCCCCAGATTAGCCCTGAAGCTACCTTGTTAAGTGTGGGGGAGGTGGTCCATTCACAGGAGATCTCCTTAGCTGAGCTAGAGCAAAGGCAGGCACAGTGTTGGGTGATTCCGGCTGCCTTCCCATTTCCCCTGGAGCGCTGAGGCACACCTGGGTCGTAGTGAGAGGCTCCATACCACTGGAGCTCAGGCTTTCTTGAACAGCTCTGCTCCTCAGCCAGAGTAAGGAAAATCTTTGCTATTTTGCTAGCACCAAGAGGTTGTTTTGCCCCTTCTGCTGATCTCACGGATCCAGGATTTTTCTGGGGAATTATTTTATAGTTCTTTCAAGGTCAACAAGGGGAGGGAGAGAGAGCATTTACCGATCACTCCTCCATTCTTACTCCCAGAAGATGAAGTGTGTGACTTACAGACATTTAACCTGGGGCTGAAAGTCTCTGCACAGCTGCTGCAGATACCTGGGCCTCCTTCTGTGGCTCTCACTTGCTTGCCTCCACTTGACTCTCGCCCTGAGCTCCTATCCTGCAGTCCTGCTGCTTACTCAGACAGCCCCCAGCCTTTCATATTCAGCTGTGCTGAGGGAGGGACACTGTGCTGTGTGCTGTATGCTCCTGCACCCTCCTGGAATATATTCTTCCCTTCAATCTTCCAGTCTGGGCTGGACTGTGAAACTGTCATGATTTGTCTCCTATTGGATTCTGCACCTCCAAAATTTGGTCAGATTCTCTTTTTAGAAGTATCAGACGGAGTTTGTCTAAGAGATGAGGGGAGTAGTAGGTCTCATTCCCCAACCTTGGCTCCCTGCTCCTGAAATTAAGAAAACTATTGAATTAATAAATAAAACCAATAGTTGGTTTTATGAAAAAACTAATAAAATTGATAAACCTTTGGTCAATCTGATTAAAAAAAAAGAAAGAAGAAAGTCAAATTATTAATATTAAAAATGAAAGGGGTGAACTCACCTCCAATGAGGAAGAAATTAAAACAATAATTAGAAACTACTTTGCCCAACTTTATGCCCACAAATTCGATAATCTAAACGAGATGGATGAATATTTTTAAAAAATACAAATTGCCCAGATTAACAGAAGAGGAAATTGAAAACTTAAACAACCCCATCTCAGAAAAAGAAATTGAACAAGCCATCAATGAACTCCCTAGGAAAAAATCTCCAGGGCCAGATGGATTAACAAGTGAATTCTATCAAACATTTAAAGAACAGTTAATTCCAATACTATATAGAATATTTTTGAAAATTGGGGAAGGAGTCCTCCCAAATCCTTTCTATGATACAAATATGGTTTTGATACCTAAACCAGGAAGGGACAAAACAGAGAAAGAAAATTATAGACCAATTTCCCTAATGAATATAGATGCAAAAATTTTAAATAAGATTTTAGCAAAACGAATACAGCATTTTATCACGAGATTAATACATTACGATCAGGTAGGATTCATACCAGGATTACAGGCCTGGTTCAATATTAGGAAAACTATTAGCATTATGGATTACATCAACAACAAAGCTAACAAAAACCACATAATTATCTCAACAGATGCAGAAAAAGCTTTTGACAAATTACAACACCCATTCCTACTAAAAACACTGGAGAACATAGAAATAAAGGGAACTTTCCATAAAATAATAAGCAGTATCTATCTAAAACCTTCAGCAAGCATTATATGCAATGGGGATAAGCTAGATGCATTCCCAATAAGATCAGGGGTGAAACAAGGATGTCCATTATCACCACGATTATTCAATATGGTACTAGAAATGTTAGCTGTAGCAATTACACAAGATAAAGATATTGAAGGAATAAGAAAAGCCAAAGAAGAAACTAAGTTATCACTCTTTGCAGATCATATGATGATTTACTTAGAGAATCCCAGAGATTCAAGTAAAAAATTACTTGAAATAATAAAGAACTTTGGCAAAGTTGCAAGTTACAAAATAAACCCACACAAATCTTCTGCATTTCTATACATTAGCAACAAAGTCCAACAGCAAGAGATAGAAAGAGAAATCCCATTTAAAGCTAGGGTAGACAGTATAAAATACTTAGGAGTTTACCTGCCAAAACAAACCCAGGGATTATATGAATACAATTACAAGACACTTTTTGCACAAATAAAGTCAGATTTAAGTAAGTGGAAAAACATTAGTTGCTCATGGGTAGGCCGTGCTAATATAATAAAAATGACAATTCTACCTAAATTAATTTACTTATTTAGTGCCATACCAATTAAACTATCAGACAATTATTTTCTAGAGCTGGATAAAATAATATCAAAATTCATTTGGAAAACAAAAGGTCCAGAATATCAAAGGGACTAATGAAAAGAAATGCTTGGGAAGGTGGCCTAGCGCTACCAGACCTTAAACTGTACTATAAAGCAGCAATTATCAAAACCACTTGGTATTGGCTAAGAAACAGAGAGGTAGACAAGTGGAATAGACTTGGCACTCAAGATGCAGTAGGCAAGGAATATAGCAACCTTCTGTTTGATAAACCCAAGGACCCCAGCTTCTGAGATAAGAACTCATTGTTTGACAAAAATTGCTGGGGAAACTGGATAACAGTGTGGCAGAAATTAGGCATAGACCCATACCTGACACCGCACACAAGAATAAAGTCCAAATGGGTACATGATTTAGGTATAAAGACTGATACCATGAATAAACTGGAGAAGCAAGGAATAGTGTATTTATCAGATTTATGGAGAAGGGAAGAATTTTTTTACTAAAGAAGAGATAGAAAGCATTATGAAATGCAAAATGGATAATTGTGATTACATTAAACTGAGAAGTTTTAGCACAACCAAACCCAATGCAACCAAAATCCGGAGGGATGTAGTAAATTGGGAAAGAATTTTTACAGCTAAGCTCGGGAATAAAGGCCTCATTTCTAGAATATATAGAGAACTGACTCAAATGTATAATCATACAAGTCATTCCCCAACTGATAAATGGTCAAAGGATATGAACAGGCAGTTTTTGGAAGAAGAAATTAAAGATATCTCTAATCATATGAAAAAATGCTCTAAATCACTATTGATTAGAGAGATGCAAATCAAAACAACTCTGAGGTACCACATCACACCTATAAGATTGGCAAACATGACAGAACAAGAAAATGATAAATGCTGGAGAGGATGTGAGAGAATTGGAACACTAATTCATTGTTGGTGGAGGTGCGACCGCATCCAACCATTCTGGAGAGCAATTTGGAACTATGCCCAAAGGGCTACAAAAATGTGCATACCCGTTGACCCAGCAATATCGCTACTAGGACTACATCCCCAAGAGATCATAAAATTGGGAAAGGGTCTCACATCTACAAAAATATTTATAGCAGCACTCTTTGTAGTTGCCAAAACCTGGAAGTCAAGGGGATGCCCATCAATTGGGGAATGGCTGAATAAATTATAGTATATGAATGTAATGGAGTACTATTGTGCCATAAGAAATGATGAAGAAGAAGACTTCAGAGAGGCCTGGAAGGACTTATATGACCTGATGCTGAGTGAAAGGAGCAGAACCAGGAGAACTTTGTGCACAGCAACGACCACAGTGTGCGAGAGTTTTTTATGGTAGACTTGGAATTTCGTAATAACGCAAGAACTTCTTAAAAAAAAAAATCCCAATGGTGGTTCTCTAAAGCAAAATGCCTTCCACAGTCAGAGAAAGAAATATGGAAGTCATTCGCAGAATATAGCAGATCATGTTTATGTATGTGTATGTTTTTGTGTATCATGTTTTGATTTGTTATATGATTTCTTCCATTTATTTTAGTCTGACTACATAGCATGACTATAGTGAAAATGTACTCAATAGGAAAGTATATGTAGAACCTATACAGAACTGTATGCAGTCTTGGGGAGGGAGGGGGGTAGTGGGGGATAGGTGTGGGGGGGATAAAATCTCAATTGTATGGCAGTGATTGTTAAACATTAAAAAATAATAAATTTAAAAAAAGAAGAAAAAGAAAAGCTTATAACCTGAAAAAAAAAAAAGATTGGATCAGACCATAGTGTGCTTCAGCTGATCTAAAAAAGAAACAGGGATAGCAATCCTAATCTCAGACAAAGCAAAAGCAGAAATAGATCTAATCAAAAGAGATAAGGAAAGAGTCTATATCTTGCTGAAAGACATCATAAACAATGAAGCAATGTTATTAGTAAACATATATGCTCCAAATCCTTTTGAATCTTAGAGGAGAAGTTAAGGGAGGTACAGGAAGAAATAGACAGCAAATCTATACGAGTGGGGGACCTCAGCCTCCCCCTCTCTAAACTTGACAAATCTCACTGCAAAATGAACAAGAAAGAAGTTAAGCAGGTGACCAAAACTCTGGATAGTTTAGATAACTTAGATTTCTGGAGAAAATTGAATGGGGATAGAAAGGAATGTACCTTTTTCTCAGTGATACATGGCAGATATACAATAATTGAACATGTACTGGGCCATAAAAATTTCACAGTCCAGTACAGAAAGGCAGAGATAGTCAATGCATCCTTCTCAGATAATGCTGCAACAAATATTACATGTACTCAAAGGCCATAGAAATATAAACCAAAAATTAATTGGAAATTTGACCAGCTAATCCTAAAGAATGAGTGGGTTAAACAACAAATGATAAAAACAATCAGTGACTTCATTCAAAAGAATGACAAATAATGAGAAAACCTACCAAAACTTACGGGATGCAGTGAAAGCAGTTCTTAAGAGAATTTTTAATCATTTATTGCTTCAATGAATAAAATGGAGAAAGAGGAGATGAACAAATCGAGCATATAACTGGAAAGCTAGAAGATCAAATTGAAAATCCCCAAGGAAATATCAGATTACAAATACTGAAAACCAAAACAGAGATTAATAAAATTGAGATCAAGAAACCTATTGAACTAATAAATAAAACTAGGAGTTTTATAAAAAAAAAAAAAACAACAACATTGACAAACCTTTGTTCACTTTGATTTAAAGAAAAGAAGAAAACCTAATTACCAATACCAGAAATGAAAAATGCGAACTCACCTCCAAGGAGGAAGAAGGTAAAACATTAACAAGAAATTACTTTTCCCAACTGCATGCCCATAAATTTGACAATACAAAGGAAATGGATCAATATTTTAAAAAAATAAATAAATTGCCCAGATAAATAGAAGAGGAAGTAAAATACTTAAATGGCCCATCTTCTTTAAAAGAAATTGATCAAGTCATTAATGAACTACCCAGGAAAAAAATCTCCAGGGCCAGATGAATTTAAAAGTGAATTCTATCAAACATTTAAAGAGTAGTTAATTCCAATACTAGAAAGACTATTTGGGAAAATGAGTGAAGCAGTCCTACCAAATTTTTTTTTATGATATAAATGTGGTTCTGATGCCTAATCCGGGAAGAACTAAAACACAGAAAGAAAATTATAACCAATTTCCCTAATGCGTATGGATGCACAAAAATTAAATAAGATATTAGCAAAAGGAATACAGCTGCTTATAACTAGAATAATGCATTATGATCTGGCAGGATTTATACCAAGAATGCAGGACTGGTTCAGTATTAGGAAAACGATCGGCATTATTGATCGTATTAACAAGAAAACAAAAAGAAATCATATGATCTTCTAATAGGGAGAAAATGTTTTTGACAAAGTAAAACACCCATTCCTATTCAAAATAATGCAGACCACACGAATAAATTCAGTTTTCTCTAATAAAAGAAGTAGTACCTTTCTAAAACCACCAGAAAGCATTATATGTAATGGGGAAAAGCTAGATACTTTCCAATAAGATCAGAGGTGAAACAAGGATGTCCATTATCACTACTGTTTTTCAATATGGTAATACAAATGTTAGCTTTAGCAATAAGAGAAGAAAATAGTGAAGGAATGAGAATAGGCAAAGAAGAAACTAAGTTATCACTCCTTGCAAATGATTATGATATATTTAGAGAATCCTGGGGAATTAAGTAAAAAAAAAACTCCTTGAAATAATCAACAACATTGGCAAAGTTGCAGGTTACAAAATAAACCCAGAAAAATCATCTGCTTTTCTATATATCACTAACAAAACCCAACAAGAAGAGACAGAAAGAGAAATTCCACTTCAAGCTACTGCAGACTCTGTAAAATATCTGGGAGACTACCTGCCAGAACAAACCCAGGGTCTATATGAATACAGTTACAAAACATTTTTCACACAAATAAAGTCATATCTCAGTAACTGGGAAAAATATCAGTTGCTCATGCGCAGGATGAAGTAATACAATAAACATGACAATTCTACCTAAATTAATTTACTGATTCAGTGCCATACCAATCAAACTACCAGAAAATTATTTTCCTGAGCTAGAAAAAATAGTACCAAAATTTATCCGGAACAACAAAAGATCCTGAATATCAAGGGAATTAATTAAAAGAAATGCTGTGGAAGGTGGCCTAGCACTGACAGATCTCAAATGGATAATAAAGTAGCAATCATCAAATCCACTTGCTAGTGGCTAATAAATGGAGGGGTAGATCAGTGCAAGAAGTTATGTACTCAAGATACAGTAGTCAATGAATATGGCAATCTACTGGTTGCTAAACCCAAGGACCCCAGATCCTGGAAAAAGAACTCACTGTTTGACAAAAAAACTGCTGGTAAAACTGGAGAAGTGTGTCGTGGAAACTGGGCATATACCAATGCCTGACACCGTACACTTGAATAAAGTCCACATGGGTACAAGATCTAGATATAAAGCCTGATCCTACAAACAAATTAGCTGAGCAAAGGACAGCGTACCTGTCAGATTTGTGGAGAATGGAGAAATTTATGACCAACAAGAGATGGAGAACATTATGAAGTAAAAAATGGATTATTTTGATTACATTAAATTGAAATGTTTTTGCACAGAAGAACCCAATGCAACCGAGATTAGAGTGAAACAGAAAACTGGGAAAGAATTTTTACAATTAGTATCTGTTATAAAGGCCTGATTTCTAAAGTATATAAAGAACTGAGTAAAATTTACAAGAATACAAGGCATTCCCAAATTCAAAAATGGTCAAAGAATATGAACACGCAATTGTCAGACGAAATTAAAGATATGTGTAATCATATGAAAAAATGCTCTAAATCACTATTGATTATAGAGATGCAAATCAAAACAACTTTGAGATACCACATCACACCTATCAGATTGGCTTACAAGACAAAAATGGAGAATGATAAATGTTGGAGAAGATGTGGGAGAGTTGGAACACTAATTCACTGTTGGTAGAACTGTGAGCTAGTCCAACCATTCTGGAGAACAATTTGGAAATAAGACAAAAGGAATACAAAAAACGTGCATACTCTTTGACACAGCAATATCGCTTCTAGGACTATATCCCATAGAGATCATAAATCATAAAAATGGGCAAAGATCTCACGTGTACAAAAATATTTATAGCAGTTTTCTTTTTGGTGGCCAAGAATTGAAAATCTATGGGATGTCTATCAATTGGGGAATATCTGAACAAGCTGTGGTATATGAATGTAATGGAATACTATTTTGCCATAAGAAATGACGAACAGGAGGACATCAGACAGGACTGGAAGGACTTTGATGAACTGATGTTGAGTGAAAGTAGCAGAACCAGGAGAACATTGTACGCAGCAATAGCCACGGTGTGCGAGGACTGCTTTTGATAGACTTAGCCCTTCATCGCTATGCAGAAACCTAAAACACACCCAGAGGACTCGAGGAAAAATGCCATCACCACTCAGAGAAAGAACTATGTAATTAGAACGCAGAATGAAGCAGGCTTTATTCTTTTGTGTTAGTTTTTGGTTTTGTTTTCTTTTTTCTCATGGTTTCTCCCTCTCATTTCAATTTTCTATGCAACATATCTTATGTGAAAATATGTTTAATAAATATGTAAGTGTAGAAATCATACAAGATTGCATGCTGTTTCAGGGAGTGAGGGGGCAGGGAGAGGAAGAAAATTTTAAACTTGTGGAAGTGATTGTTGAAAATTGAAAACAAACAGATTAATTAAACTTAAAAAAAAGAAAAGAATAAAGTGGCTTTTTCATTATATATCTGTGTTACAGCACTTCCCAAGAAGTTTCAATATTTCTCTATTGCTTCTAGGACAGAAATAAAAATTTCTATTATTGACTTTCATAACTCTGTATAACGTTATTATAGCATACATTTCCTCATTGCAACATATTTCCCATAAATTTCTCAATGTTCTAGGGAAACTGGATTCCTATACATATAACATTCCACATCTCCCAATTTTAATTTGCATAGCTTTATATTTTAAAGTATTTGGTTAATCTTGGTTTTCAATATTCCCTTATATAAGATTTTTAGTTTCAAATTTCCCTCCCTTCCCAAGATGGCATGCAATCGATATAGGCTGTATAGTCATGATCATATTAAAAACCTTCCAGATTAATCATGTTGTTAAAGGAGAATTGAAACAAAAGGGAAAAACCACGAGAAAGAAAAAAAAAGAGAAAATAGTGTGCTTCGATCTGCATTCAGACTCCATAGTCCTTTGTTTAGATTTGGAGAGCATTTTCCATGAGTGTCCGGGAATTGTCTTAGAAAATACCATTGCTCAGAAGAGTTAAGTCTAACAAAGTCAGTCTTAACACAACGTTCCCTTTACTGTGTACAATGTTCCCCTCACTGTCTTTCTTCTTTTTCTAGAATACTGTCCCTTTACTTTTACCTCTTGTAGACCCTCATCACTTTCAAGTTTCATCTGATGTCATTTCTTCTAAAAATTCTTTTGTGATTGTCCCAGTTGTTTATGACCACACACCAAGTTGTTTTAAATTTTCTGTGTACATAGGTCATGTTTATTAGTGAACCTGTTGCAGCTCACCACAAAATTTCTGATCAGGACTTTCAAGGTTGCAAAGGGTTAATGTCAGATAAAGGTGTGTATTTGTGCCTACTTAGATCATGATTATGCAACATCATTCCACTGATAAAAAATAAATGCGAAGGAGTACCTTCAGGCCTGTACAGCACTGTCCATGACCATTTATGAGAGAAAACAGTAGAATAATTTAACTGAAGGCAGCTATATACAAGCCATACATAGGATAAATAGGAAATAAGAGATGAAAGGTATTACAATTAAGGATGGTTGGGAAAGGTTTCCTCCGAAAGACAGGATTTTAGTTAGGTCTTGAAGGAGACCAGGGGAGTCAATAAGCAGTGATAAGGAGGAAGATTATTCTAGGCATGAGAATTCTGATCTCACAATTTTTTTTATCCATCCTATTCCTAGATATACGTCCAAAGACAGAGTTTGACCTAAATGGTAGATTCTCTCTCTCTCTCTCTCTCTCTCTCTCTCTCTCTCTCTCTCTCTCTCTCTCTCTCTCTCTGTGTGTGTGTCTGTTTTTCTGTCTCTCTCTGTCTCTCTCTCTGTCTCTGTGTGTCTGTCTGTCTCTCTCTCTGTCTCTCTGTCTGTCTCTCTCTGTCTCTCTGTCTCTCTCTCTGTCTCTCTGTCTCTCTCTCTCTCTCTCTCGCTCTCTCTCTCTCTCTCTCTCTCTCTCTCTCTCTCTCTCTCTCTCTCACACACACACACACACACACACACACACACACACAGATTCTGGTGTTTCCCCAACCCTCTCTTCACCAATGGATCCATAAAATGTCACACTTGGAAGTAATATGAATTGGCAAATGAAATTAGTTAATTGGTGACCCCTGATGATTTAACTTTAGATTATGTCCTTATTGCAAGTTTCTACACTTCCATCACTTAGTATGGACCTTATCATCTAGGAATTGGTTTTTGAAAGCATCAGCTGACAGACATCTGAGAGCAAGTAGGGTAAAATAACAGATCTCTCCTATATTAATTGGAAGGAATGGTAGAAGAAAAAGATTAGGAAACGCTAAGGTAAACTCGTGCCTTCACAACTTCACTTTAGACTACCTTGTTTCTAGCCTCATTCTTGCCATAAGAAAATGTCTTAGGTGTTAGGGAATGAAGTGTGTGTACAAAAAATATAAAATATTGCTAAATCTCTTTAACCAATCATTCAACAAACATTTATTAAAGGTTTCCCACTTTCAAAGAACAATGCAAAGAAATGAAGGAGATAGAAAATATCCTCTTTTTTGCCCTTTATCCTCTGTTTTGTTTTATCCTCTACAGAAAAAAAAAGTTAACCAACAGACAAAAATGTTTTCTCATTTAAAAATATTGGTTTACAGACACCATTAGGGAACTTAAAAAACACAGATTTTATACTTTTATGGATAAAGGGACTATATAAAACATAAGGGGGGGGGTACTCCAAAGGGCCAGTTTGAAAACTGTAAGCAACATGAAGGGTACATATAAAGTTCAAACTATAAATGTAATTATTTAACATCAGTGAGTTATGTCATTCTCCCAAGGAAGGCTATCATTAAAGGTCACTTTTATCCCCTAGGCTTCATTGCTAAAATTTGCTGTCATGGTCTATTATGCCTTCTTTCCCGAGAAAACTGATTATTGTGAAATCTCATTATGTTGAAGGACTTAATCTCCCTGATATCCACATCTCATTGGTACCTTTTATGACCATAGCGTTTGACCAAGGTCTCCAGGGCCTCTAGGTAAAAAGGGAGTTCAGCAGTTTCTATCCATATTTTCCACCACCTACACTGCTTTTGGACTTCTCTAGAATGCTCTACCAAGCCCCAAAGATGTAGCTTCTTACTTTTTACTCCCCCAGACTCATTTTCTTTTCAGTTTTGGATTGTGAGCTCCTCAAGGGCAGGCAATCACTGTCTTTTATTTTTACAAATGTGTATCCTCAACACTTAGCACAGTGCCTGACAAATAGCAGTCACTTACAAATGTTTATTGACTCAATGACTGACTGAAGCACACAATGGATAGTGCTGGGGATGGAAGCTCAATTCCAGGTGGACAGTCTCGGGCGGGTAAAGGTGGGAACTTCTAAATCTTAGAGTTCTCACGAGACCCCCCAGGAAACGACTGGGAATCGAGGTGAACCGAGCTATCTCGTGTATTTCCGCCTCTTCCCGTGAGAAACGTGATGGGAGAGAGCTCTCCCCGCCCTCGAGATTGTCCCGGATCTGGGCACACTATTGTTATCTAACAGCACGGTATTCAGATGCAAACTATGCTGCTGGAGGGTTTATGTAGGATCAGGAAAGCCTGAAAGTTCTCTTGGGCAGAGGGCCGTGGAGCGGTGAGGACAACAAGGCTCGGCTTTTCCTCTCTCTTCTCTCCCCTCCCCCTCTCTCCCCACTTATACTTCTACTTCCAATCTCTTATTGTAAGATCTTTGCCTCCTTGGGAGATTCTTCGCTCCCTCCTAAGGAAGAATTCTCCTGCACTTGTAACTAGACCCTGAAATAAAGCTCAACCCTTGTTCAACTCTGGAACGTCCTTTCTCTCATACTAGCATCCGGTTTGGCCAACCGAAGACCTCCGATAGAGGTAAGGGAAGACTCGGGTAGCCCTCAGGCCTCTAGGCCTGGCAGTTGGCGCCCCGAACAGAGGACTGGGAGCGCAGATATCCTGGGTGCTTTGGGAACACCCGGAAGGGGCTGTGAAAGACGCGAGTCCCGAATCCTAGATTCGGAAGGAGAGAAAGAGTGAGAGTAGCTTCCCACACCCATGGGAAAAGGGCAGGGATGGGGAATCAATTGCCAGTAATAAATCCAGAGGAACAGGAGGTCTGGGCTGAGATACTTTACAGGGAATGCAGGGAGGCCGGGGTCACTATAGAGTTAAATGACCTCCGAGAATTTTGTAAAAGGATTTGGAAAGTTTCTCCTTGGCTCAAGCAGACAGGAATATCAAGAGAAAGATGGGGAGAGGTCGGAGAACAAATGACCGCTTATGAGCAACTATGCCCCGGGGAGCTGGAGGATTTAGATTTCCTGATATACGGTGTAATTAAGAGCCTTTTGGAAGGGCCGGAGAGGCCAGGGCGGGATTGGAATGAGAGTGGAAGCGGAGAGAGGGGAGGGGAGAACCCTGGTAAGCAGAAAGTTAAGGAGTGTAGAGAAAAAATAGATTCGGAGCACCATCTAGCGGATGGGAAAGGCGAAGCAGGGGAGCATACGCCGTGTCTTCCCTCTGCGCCTCCTTATAGCATGCTCCATTGGTCAGACAGTCCAAGGCCACAGTCCAGTTTGGAAAAGGGAACACGAAAGGCTATAGAGAATGGAGAAGACGTAGGGACATTTCCTGTGCTAGAAATAGCGGACCCCAGTGTCCCCGGTGGGGTTCGGAGGAGCCACATACCTATAGAGTGGAAGAGAGTAGCGACTCTCAAAGAGGCTTGTACCAAGCACGGCCCCAATTCACCCTTTGTCATAGCCATGCTTGAGACTCTCAGTGGTCAGTTTGTTCTGACTCCTAATGACTGGAAGAGCTTAGCTAGAGCCTGCCTTACCCCTGGGCAGAATGTGATTTGGGTATCAGAATTTTCTCAGAGGGTAAAGAGCACTACCAGTGGGCTAGGGGCTCAGGCCCCCCAGGCTTATCAGCGATTTACAGGAACAGGGCAGTTTGAGGCTACAGGAAATCAATTACAGTACTCGGCCGCCGATTATGTCTTGATTGCCGGAATGGCTATTGCCGCCTGGAAGGTTATAGCCTCTAAGAAAGAGAGAGAGTTTCCCATGACTAGGATTACGCAGGGAAACACTGAGCCATTTACTAATTTTGTGGCCAGGCTGCAGGAGGCAGTAGGCCGAGACATGGGAGAGGAGAATCAAGGGACAGAGATAATGTTGAGGACATTGCTGCGGCAGAATTGTAATCATGACTGCAAAAAGGCAATGCTGGGACTGCCAAAGAATGCATCTGTCGAAGAAATGATACAAAGATGTGACAGGGTAGGAAGTCAGGTCTACTTGGCACAGGTGCAAGGGAAGTACCTGGCCGCAGCCTTAAGTAATATCTCTTTGGAGAAAAAATGTTTTAATTGCGGAAAACCGGGACACCTTAAGAAAGAGTGTAGGAAAGAAATAAGTACAGAGAGGGGCCAGGACCCTTGTTTTTCATGTGGAAAGCCAGGTCACCTAGCTAGACAATGTAGGAAGTCGGGAAACGGGGTGAGGGGCCCCTCGAGGGCCCCTAAAGTGTACCCTTTGGCAGAGAATCGGGACGGCCCCTTGGAGGGAGAATACAGGAGATTATGGGGCCAGAGGAAGGAATGCAACACCTTTACAGCTTAGAGAAGTGCCAGCTTGCAGCTCATCAGTTTACTATGATTCCCCTGAGAGACCCCATACAGGAGGAATCCCTGATATTACAGAACCCCTCTCATGCACCCGTAGTTATATATACAGGAGTTTATCCCACCGGCACCACAGCACTTCCATGCTCCAATGTGGTAGCTGAGCCAGCTCATATAGACAATCAGCTTCCCATAGCTATTGCCCTTCCCTTAAAGCACTCAGTTCAAATCCAGTTACTAAAGGAAATAGGACAGAATAGACCTGAGTGTACAATCTGGCTCAATGGAATTCCCATGACTGGCCTCCTTGATACTGGAGTGGATAGGACCTGCCTTAGCGGTCGCTCAGTACCCCGGCACTGGAAGCTTAAATAAAGCCAGAGACCAGTGTGGGGAATAGGAGGGTGCCAAAATACCTTAGAGACAATGCACCCAGTAAAGTGGGAGGCAGAGGATCGCCAAGGGACCGTATGGCCGTTGGTGATTCCAGGACTTAGTTTTAACATCTGGGGCAGGGACATCATGAGCCGCCTGGGGATGAAGCTATCAAATTTTTAGTAAGGTCCATTGCTGTTGCACTGGAGTCCCCACCCTTGAATTGGAAGTCAGACACCCCGATTTGGGTGGAGCAATGGCCCCTGACTCCAGAAAAACTCCAGGCACTACAACTATTGGTTAAGGAGCAATTAGAAAAAGGAAATATAGAGCCATCACAGTCACCCTGGAATGCTCCTGTGTTTGTTATAAAGAAGAAATCCGGGAAATTCAGGTTCCTTACAGATCTAAGGAAGATAAATCAGTCTCTCATGCCTATGGGAGCCCTGCAACCAGGTCTCCCTTCTCCTAATGCCATCCCGGATGGTTGGTCACTTATAATCATTGATATTCAGGATTGTTTTTTTTCCATTCCTTTAAACAAAGTAGATTGTCCTCGGTTTGCTTTTACAATACCTCACCCCAATAACGAAGGACCTGCAAAGAGGTATCAGTGGAAGGTATTGCCCCAAGGTATGAGTTGCAGCCCCACCATCTGCCAGTGGTATGTTATTCAAGCATTAGAAAGCCCCAGACAGCAATACCAATGCAAAATCATCCATTATATGGATGACATCCTTATAGCTGCACCTCAGCTCAAGGATCTGGAGAAGTGTTTCCAAGCAGTAGAAAGGAACCTTCTAGGACTAGGATTAGTTATTGCTCCTGAAAAGATACAGAGAGGAACCAGTTACAAATATTTGGGATATCAGATACAGGGCACCATCATTCGGCCGGAACCCCCAAAATGGGATATAAAGATCCAAACACTCAATGATGCTCAGAAACTAGTAGGAGCTATCCAATGGATAAGATCAAAGGTGCCTATACCTCTACCTCTCATGCAACCTTTATATTCACTATTGACAGGAGACTCTGCTTTAAATTCCCCACGAACATTGAATCCTGAAGCAGCCAAGGCCATAGAGGCAATAAAAAAACAATTTTTAGAGTCCACCACATTCCGGTGGGATCCAGGAAGAGATGTGGAGGTATCTATTATCTCCACCACACCTCCCTATGCCGTCATACACCAAAAAGAGAAGCCCCTAGAATGGGTATATTTAAGTAAAACAGGAAGCAGTTTACTAAACAAGTGGGAATTTCTAGGACGGTTAGCACTAGAGGCAGTAAAAAGGGCTACCCACATGTACCAAAAACAGCCAATTCTTTATGCTACACTCACCACTAAGGATGTAGAAGAGTTAGCTCAGAATCACGTTTCTTGGGCCACTATACTCCAGTGGGCCCAGGTGAAACCAAATTCGACTTTCCTATTCAAAGAGTTATTACAGTGGGCCCCAGCACCAGTGAAAAGGTACTCACCAAACCCAGTAGAAGGGCCTAACATTTTTACAGATGCCACAAAACATCACAAGGCATCTATTTATAATTCGGCTTCCCAAGACATATATATAGTTAACACACCCTACACCTCTACTCACAGAACGAGTTGGAAGCTATAATCCAAGCTCTCCAAATATATAATGACATACCCATTAACATTATTACTGACAGTCAGTATGCATCTTTATTAATTTCACGGATTGAGGACTCTATTGTAGATTATCGGTCCAATATTTTTTCACAGTGTGAGCGCCTATTGACCACCATTAATAACAGAACACACCCTTTTTATGTTTTACATGTGCGCTCACATACTAATGGCACAGGACCAATTTTTGAAGGAAATCAAATAGCAGACAATTCACTATACCTTGTAGGGCACACTGTGGAACCACAGGAAAGGGCCCAAAAGGCTCATGATAGGTTCCACCTAGCCACAGAAGCCCTCTGCAAATTATATGGGATAACTCAGGAACAGGCCAGAAAAATTGTTAAGAGCTGTCTCCAATGTATCCCATTCCACCCACCTCTAGACCAGGGTGTCAATCCTCGTGGCTTGGCACCCAATGAAATTTGGCAAATGGATGTCACCCATCTTGATGGCCAGTGCATACATGTGACAGTTGACACATGGTCCGGATTCCTTATGGTGACTTTACAGCCAGGTGAATCAAGTGCTAAAGTAATTCAACATCTTTGGCACTGTTTTTCTGTTTCAGGTTTACCCTTAGAAATAAAGACAGATAACGGTCCTGCCTATACTTCTCAAACCCTTACACACTTCCTCCGCGATCTAGGGATTCGACATGTTACAGGAATCCCCTACAATCCACAAGGCCAGGCCATAGTGGAAAAGGCCAATCTCACCTTAAAGGCTATTCTCGCTAAACAAAAAAGGGGGAGATTAAGAGGTCGCCTAACACAATCAGAGCTTGATACAGCTGTGTATACACACAATTTTTTGCATATCTCAAAAAACTCACATACTACTCCAGCTATGAGACATTTTGTGACTATTCCAAGACAACCCCGCAAGGAAAGTAATACCCAGGCTGGAAATAAGGACACATGGGCCATGGTAAAGGATATGGCCTCAGGGAAATGGAAAGGTCCGTATAAGATACTAATATGGGGTCCAGGGTATGTTTGTGTCTCCACAGGAAAAGGGAATGCGTGGATTCCCATTAGAAGGATCCGTAGGTGTAAACCGATGTCGGAGACGGCGAAGACGCAGGAGGCGGAGACCCCGGAGACCCCGGAGAAGGATCATGCACCACCTGAGTCTGCTGATGACAGCTTTAACCCTGCTGCCCAGAGAGTAAGCAGCACTCATCACAACGTTGCTGACCACTCCATCTAGGCATCTCTTTCCAGCGGCTGAAGGAGGACTTTGATATCCCAAACCCAAGACATTGAGGGGGGAAGGGGTGACCAACTTTTCGGGAGATGACCAACTTTTCGCCTGAATACCACAGGCTTGGCCATTCAGGCTTGGCCGTTGAGATCCATTTGCATGACTGAGGGGTTGGTGATGTGTAAGGGGCCAGCACTAGCTGCTTCTCTTAGAATATGCTTTGGAATTAGTGATTGCCCTTTCTCTTGTTGTAACTCAGCCATTTAGCTTCATCTTTGTTTTATTTGATGCCTCTCTTTGTCAGTTGTGCTAGCTGCAGATTTCTGTGTAAATGAAGTCTTGTTGTGGGGTACTCATATGCTAAAGGCCTTCCTAATCCACTCAGCCTCCAGCCACTGTTTGCTCTAGAGCCATGTGCGCCCAGCGCAAAACAAAAAGGGGGAGATGCTGGGGATGGAAGCTCAATTCCAGGTGGACAGTCTCGGGCAGGTAAAGGTGGGAACTTCTAAATCTTAGAGTTCTCAGGAGGCCCCCCCAGGAAACGACTGGGAATCGAGGTGAACCGACCTATCTCGTGTATTTCCGCCTCTTCCCGTGAGAAACGTGATGGGAGAGAGCTCTCCCCGCCCTCGAGATTGTCTCGGATCTGGGCACACTATTGTTATCTAACAGCACGGTATTCAGATGCAAACTATGCTGCTGGAGAGTTTAAGTAGGATCAGGAAAGCCTGAAAGTTCTCCTGGGCGGAGGGGCCACGTGTGAGGACAACAAGGCTCCGCTTTTCCTCTCTCCTCTCTCCCCTCCCCCTCTCTCCCCACTTATACTTCTACTTCCAATCTCTTATTGTAAGATCTTTGCCTCCTTGGGAGATTCTTCGCTCCCTCCTAAGGAAGAATTCCACTTCACTTGTAACTAGACCCTGAAATAAAGCTCAACCCTTGTTCGACTCTGGAACGTCCTTTCTCTCATACGAGCATCCGGTTTGGCCACCCGAAGACCTCCGATAGAGGTAAGGGAAGACTCGGGTAGCCCTCAGGCCTCTAGGCCTGGCAGGATAGGGCAGAAACATGAAAATCTAAATACTACAAAACATCCTAGGATTCACCCGAAGATATTTCAATTTCAAAAAAATATAAATCGCCTGGGCTAAAAAAAAAATAGAAATTATCATGCTAAGTTTCACTCATTTACTCCTTCCTATGACACTGTCATCTTTGCTATTACACACACAAAACACTCCATCTCTCTACTCTGTGTATTTTCACTGGCAGTTCTCCAGACCTGGAATTCTATCCATCCTGAATTCTGTCTCCCGCCTTTTTTATTTATTTATTTATTTTAAGTTTTAAACATTCATTCCCACAAAATTTTAAGTTCCAAATTTTCTCCCCATCTCTCCCCTCCCCCCACTTCAAACGCCTTGCATTCTGATTTTCCCTTCCACCAATGTGCCTTCCCTTCTAACACCCCTCCCTTACCTTATCCCCATCTTCTCTCTTGTCCTGTAGGGCAAGATAAATTTCTTTACCGCATTACCTGTATTTCTTATTTCCCAGTTGTACGCAAAAACAGTTCTCAACATTTGATCTTAAAACTTTGAGTTTCAACTTCTCTTCCTTCCTCCCTCTCCACCCATCCCCACTGAGAAGGCAAGCAATTAAATATAGGATATATATGTGTAGTTTTGCAAATGATAGTCATGTTGTGTAAGAATAACTACATTTCTCTCCATCCTACCCTGCTCTCCATTTCTTCTATTCTCTCTTTTGAACTTCTCCCTCTCCGAGAGTGTTTACTTCTAATTGCTCCTTTCCCCCATTTGCCCCTCCCTTTCATCATCCCCCCTCCCTGCTTTTCCCTTTCTCCCTTACTTTCCTGTAGTATTAGATAAATTTTCATACCAAATTGAGTGTGCAGGTTATTCCTTACTTGAGGAGAATGTAATGAGAGCAAGCATCACTTTTTCCCTCTCACCTCCCCCCTTTTCCCCTCAACTGGAAAAGCTTTTTCTTGGCTTTTGTATAAGAGATGATTTGCCCCATTCCATTTCTCTCTTTCTCCTCCCAATATACTCCTCTCTCACTTCTAAATTTTATTTTTTTAGATATGATCCCTTCCTATTCAACTCATCTTGTGTTCTCTGTCTCTCTGTCTGTCTGTCTGTCTGTCTGTCTCTCTCTCTCTCTCTCTCTCTCTCTATATATATATATATATGTATATCTATATATATATATGAATGTATATATGCATGTGTATATATCCATATGTATATATGTATGTGTATATATGTGTATGTATGTGTATGTATGTATATATATATATATATATATGTATATATATATATATATGTCTGTATGTATGTTTGTGTGTATAGTCCCAGCAACTACTCAAATACTGAGAAAAGTACTTTTTCAAGTATATCTCATAAGTTACAAATATTATCTTTTCATATAGTAATGCAAATAGATCAACTTTAGTAAGTCCCTTGTGATTTCTCTTTCCTGTTTACCTTTTCATGCTTCTGTTCATTCTTGTGTTTGAAAGTCAAATTTTCTTTTCAGCTCTGATCATTTCATTAAAAATGCTTAAAATTCCTCTATTTCATTGAAAGACCATTGTTTCCTCTGAAGTATTATACTGTTTCTCTGGGTAGCTGATTCTTGGTTTTAATCCTAGTTCTTTTGAATTTTGGAATATCATATTGCAAGCCCTTTGATCCCTTAATGTCGAAGCTGCTAGATCTTGTGATATCCTGATTGTATTTCCACAGTAATCGAATAATTTCTTTTTAGTTGCATGCAATATTTTCTCCTTGACTTGGGAAGTCTTGAATTTAGCCACAATATTTCAAAGAGTTTCTCTTTTTTTATTTCTTTCAGGAGGTGATGGATGTATTCTCTCAATATTTATTTTGCCCTCTTGTTCTAGAATATCAGGGAAATTTTCCTGAATGATTTCATGAAAGATGATGTCTGGGTTCTTTTCTTGATCATGACTTTTGGGCAGTCCCATAATTTTTAAATTGTCTCTCATGGATCTATTTTCCAGGTCAGTTGTTTTTTCAATGACATATTTCACATTATCTTCCATTATTTTATTCTCTTGATTTTGTTTGGTAATTTCTTGGTTTCTCCTAAAAATCATTAGCTTCCATTTTTTCCATTCTAATTTTTAAAAAGCTATTTTCTTCAGTGAGCTTTTGACCCTCCTTTTCCATTTGACTAATTCTGTTCTTTAAAGCATTCCATTCTTCATTGGCTTTTGGACCTCTTTTGCAAATTGAGTTAGCCTGTTTTTAAAGATGTTATTTTCTTCAGCATTTTTTGGGTCTCCTTTAGCAAACTGTTTACTTCCTTTTCATGATTTTCTTCTTTTCTCATTTCTCTTCCCAATTTTTCCTCCACTTTTCTTACTTGATTTTCAAAGTCCTTTTTGAGTTCTTCCATGGCCTGGGACCATTGCGTATTTATTTTGGAGGTTTTGGACGTAGAAGACTTGACTTTTATGTCTTCCCCTGATGGTGATCATTGTTTTCCCGCCTTCTAAATGATGGGAGTGAATGCCTGTTCACCTAGAAAGTAACCTTTTATGGTCTTATTTTTTTCCCCTTTTTGGGGCATTTTCCTAGCCAGTTACTTGAGTTTTGGGTCCTTTGTCAAGAGCAGGGTATGCTCTGGGGAGTATAACTTCTCAGTTCCTCCAAGGTGGCACAATCAAGGGAGAGGAGTTTACTTCCTGTCCTGGCTCATGGCTGAGATTCAGGCCAGCTGTTCAGCTCCCTGAAGGGCTTTACAGTGAGAGCTCCAACACTGGAATAATGGACATAGGCTGCCACCTGCTGTAGCCACCGCCAGCCAACGGTACTGCTGCTGCTGCCCCCACCACCATAGCCTGGAATCGGGGCTAGGGGATGGACGCCACTCCTTTGTCATGGAGGTAAAAAAGCCCTCTCAATGAACTTTGAAGCTGCCCTTGGTGCCTATGGTCTGAGGGATCTGTGAAACTCTCCTGCTGAGGATTCAGCCCCCAAGGCCTGCTCCTTCAGGCACCATGCAGTCCAGGCCAAGCTGTGTTCCCCTCCACATCTGGCATGACAGACCTCTCCTGACATCCCTCCAGATCATTCTGAGCTGGAAATCTCCTCCACTCTGTAGCTCTGCTGACTCTTCTGCTCCAGAACCTGTTGAGAGACTTTCTTCACATGTATTTTAAGAGGTGTGGGGGAAGAGTTACAGTATGTGCGGTTTTTTACTCTGCCATCTTGGCTCCCTCCCTCACAAAAGTTCAACCAAGGGGATCTCTGATTCTTGTATCTGATGGGATATAGTTAAAAGTACTGCTTATACCTTAAATTTTGTAAGTTTTTTTTATCAGTTACTTACTTTTTATCAGGAGATTAATCAAAATTTTCAATGTGTGGGTCATATGGGTTGTTCAAGAAGAATTAGTTAAGAGGCCTTGATAAGCTCATTTCATGGCTGCTCCTTCACCTTTGGCATCTACATTCACTCAATTCTCACCTGTGACACCAAGAAATTTTAGCAGGCACAGTGACCACACTCAGGTAAACCGTCTTGACAAACAGGCTAAACAAAGGTGCAGTAACTGACAGCCCTCAAATCTGTTGGTGATTTAGAGGATGTCTGTCCCAATTATGTGACAATTTTGCCAGAGGAATGGGTAAATGAGAGCATTTTTCCCAGTGGCCATAAAGGCAGGTGGAATAGGTGTGTTGGTTACTTAGACTTGTTCAGGGGTCAAAGATGGCAAGGTCACCTATTGCATCCTAGACAATTGGCTGTCATCTTGGATTTTGTCCTGCCCCTGGACTTCAATGACTCAGGAATGGTGAGTCTGATGACTTTGTGTAACTGTCTTACTTAAGTCTAATTTGTTCACAAGTCAAGACATCAACCTCCATGTCACTGGTCCTCTTCAAAAATGGAGGATTAAAAATAATTTGTGTATACCTCCACAAATACACATTTATGTATATGTATATACATATAAAAGTATATGTATATATATATGTAATAATATGTGCATATTATATATTCTCTATTCTCTTCTATATCCTATATTATGGCATAGGAGAGAAAGGGTTTGGACTTTATCAGAAAAGAAAAATGAATCTGTTGACCTTTGTAGGACTGGGTGATGATTTTTTTAAGCACTTGGGCAATTTCAACTGAAGCACCATTGGAAACATCTGGCCAACCCAAAATTATGTGAATGTGAAGGGAACAAGTTCGAGGGAAGTTTGGGAAATTTTCTTTGCAGATTATTAATTATTATTATTATTATTGCTATTTTCCCTGACATTCTACCCTTATTTATCCAGGATGTCTTCCTTTCTTTATGACACACTTAGTACCAAATTACGACATTTTTATTTCTTTCAATGAAGAAGACTATATAGACAGTGAAGGTTATGAGTAGAAATTTTTTTCATGATTTCTATGATCTTTTAACATTTACCTAGAGGTGTTGAGTCAAGATCACTTTTTTTCTGATATTTTCACTTTTTATCCTGATTTTCATTACAGGATTACTCCCAAGCAAGAATATTCAAAATAAAAGGTACAAGGTAGGAAATCAATAATGAATTACTATTTAATAAGAAAAAGGAAAACTGTAAAGTGAGGTAGACAAGGGGAGGGAGAGAGAGTGAAAGAGAGAGAGAGAGAAAGACAAAGAGAGAGAGGAAAAACATAACAAATATCGTTTAAATACAGTAAAAATCTACGTAAATGGAAGTTCAATTAAATTTAATTAATCATAACTTTTTTCCCCAAAAAAGGCTTTGCAGGTTAATGAAAAGTATGCTGGCTTTATAATAAGGTTACACACAGACTTGAATTCTACCTCTGATATTCAGTCTTGCCAAATGAATAAATTGGATTGGAATCAGCCATTTCCCAGTTCCAGTTTTTAAAAAATCTAGAGCAAACATGAATGATTGAATTAATTTATCTCCACCTTAATTTCCTTAGCTGTAAAACACACAAACAAATAAACAAACATGAATGAATGAATAAAAGTAAAATTGTGGTTTCTCCCTCAGAGGATAGATTAATAGATTAAATGAATTTCCGTTTGGAAAATGCTTTACAAATATTACGATGTTGCAAAACAGTCAGCTTTTAGTATTCCTTCAAAGTTCAGCTCAGTTGCTACTTCCCCTGTGAAGCTTTTATACCCCACCACGTACTATCTTTTCAGTTTATATTCTTGTCCCAGCATCATTATCCAGAGTGAATTCATTTTTTCTCTCTGTGCCAAAGAATCAGAACTGCAGAGCTAGAAACAACATCATTGATCAGTTTTGTCAATCTCCAAATGGAAAGTGATGCCCCCTGCTACATTTCATTCTGAGGTAGGGAGACCCGACATTAAACCTTGGCCCTTGACAATTACTATCTGTGTGTCCTAGATTTTGTTTTAAGTGCTTTGCACATATTATACATTTGATCCTCACACAAACGATGCTGGGTAGGTGTTGTTCCTATCTTCATTTTACGGTTAAAGCAAAATGAAATAGAGAAGGCTTACCTAGGGTCAAACAGATGATGTTTAAGGCCAGTGTTAAACTGAGGTCTTGAAAAGATTGGGGCAAACACTCCATCATGCTAAAAAATATCAGGGCAGTTTTCCTTGATAATTTCATGAAAGAAGACGTCTAGGCTCCTTTTTTATCATGGATTTCAGGTAGTCCAATAATTTTCAAATTGTCTCTTCTGGATCTATTTTCCAGGTCAGTTGTCTTGCCAATGAGTTATTTCACATTGTCTGCTATTTATTCATTCTTTTGGTTTTGTTTTATAATTTCTTGACTTTTCATAAAGTCATTAGGGTCCATCTGTTTCATTCTTATCTTGAAGGAATTATTTTCTTCAGTGAACTTTTGGAACTCCTTTCACATCTGATACATTTTGCTTTTTAGGGTATTCCCCTTATTGGCTTTTTGGATCTCTTTTTCTATTTGGCTTAGTCTATATTTAACGTGTTATTTTCTTCAGCATTTTTGGGTCTCCTTTAGCAGGCAGTTGACTTGTATTTCATGATTATCTTTCATCACTCTCAATTCTCTTCCCAATTTTTACTCTAGTTCTCTTACTTGATTTTCAAAGTTCTTCTTCATCTCTTCCACGGCCTGAGACCAATTCATATTTTCCTTGGAGTCTTTGGATGGAGGATCTCTGCCTTTGCTTTCTTTTGTTTGAATGCTATGGTCTTCTTTGTCACCAAAGTAAGATTGTATAATTAGAATATTTTTTCTGGCTTTTCCTCATTTCCCCATATTTTTGAGCTCTTTGTCAACTTAGTTCTTGCTTCCAGTAGGCATGGGGGTTTACTGCCAGCCCCTCCATCCCCTCACAACCTTTGAGTGTAAAGATCACAAAAAACTGGCTGCAGCTGCCTCTGCTGTAGCTGCGGCTGGAGTAGGTTCCTCCTCCTCTTCCCCCCTTTGCCCTTGGGTTGGAGCCAGACTACTCCACTCTCCTTCACTGTTCCCACAGGCTTTTCATACTGACCTTCCAATTTATACTCAATGTTTTGGGGTCATGTGAATAAGGAAGCAGGAGTGTCATGAATCTGAATTTTCTAATTTCCATCCCCAAATGATTCTAAATGAACTGTTTTGTGAGTTTTTTATTTTATTTTTATTTTTGGCAAAAGTGTGTGGCGTGATTATAATCAGTTGGTATTGACTAAGAAACAGAAGGGCAGAGCAGTGGAATAAGTTAGGGACTCAAGACAGAGTAGTCAATGAATACAGCAATCTACTGTTTGATAAACACAAGGACCTCAGTTTTTGGTATAAGAACTCACTGTTCAACAAAATTACTGTGAAAACAGGAAAAGAGCGTGGCAGAAACTAGACATAGACCAATGCCTGACACAGTACATAAGGATAAATTCCAAATGGGTACAAGATCTATAAATAAAGATTGACACTAAACAAATGAGTGGAGCAAGGAATAGTGTATTTATCAGATTTATAGGGAGGGGAAGAATTTTTGACTAAAGAAGATAGAGAAAATATTATGAAGTGCAAAATAGATAATTTTGATTACATTGAATTGAAAAGATTTTGCACAACCAAACCCAATGCAACCAAGATAGGCAGGGAAGCAGAAAATTCCGAATGAATTTTTGCAACTAGGTTCTGTGACAAAGGTCTCATTTGTAAAATATATAGAGAAATGAGTCAAATGTACTAAAATATGTCATTCCCCTATTGATAAACGGTCAAAGGATATGAATAGGCAGTTTTCAGAGGAAGAAATGAAAGATACCTATAGTCATATGAAAAAATGCTCTAAATCACTATTGAATACACATACAAATATTCTCCCCAACACCTGGTAAGCATAATCTTACAACCTAAGTTTTTGGAGAGGGGATGAGAATTAGATATGCTACTTTTCTCACTTCCATATAGTCTATTTCCAGGAAATTCCACTTCCAGAGCTCCCATGGGCTGGTTATTTGCTTCTCTGTGCTTCCTGATGAGTTAGATCCTACATTCAATCTGAAATTCTAACTCCAAAATCTGATGAAAGGAGTAATCTTCTCACTGAGGACACTCCAGCCCCTCTTACTAGAAACAAAAAGGGTCACTACAGAGAGATCAAAAGCCCCACTCCCAGAACTGCTGGTTGTTATCCAGGAAAGAATGCTCCACATGAGCACTTATGAGAGAAATGCAAAGAAAAGCAAAACTCTTTACCTTCTAATCTGGCAAAGATGTGTCACAGATGTTCAAATAGGGACATAGTGATTTTTGAGGGGCTTGTTGGAATGTAGGCACATTTGATCAATGTGGCTGGAAGTAGATATTGGTGCAATCATTTTAGATGAACAATCTAATTTGGCAAACAAATTGCCTCAAATGTCCGTATTCTTTGACTGAGAAACACTATGACTGGGCTTACATCCCCCAAGCAAGCCATCAAAACACGTAAGTCCAAAAATACATAAGAAGAAATATTCTTTTTGTTACATAATACTTGTGAACAAGTAGAAGCTCATTTATTTGTGAATGAATCAAAGACTTGTGGTATAAGAATCTCAGGGAATATTACAATGTTGTAAGAAATTATTAATGTGAGGAACACAGAGAACAAGGAAAAGCTCAGTGTGAACTGTTGCCAGGGAAATTAACCAAAGACAGGAAAAGAGTATAGACAATTAGCAAAATTAAAAACTTTAAAATAATAAGATAAAAGCAGAAGCTTAAGTATCATATTGAAGAGGAAGAGGATCAGTTGGGGAAAACAAGAAAGATAATTCGAAAAACTAGAAGGGATTGAAAGTTCAGGAAATAATGGAAAATTTGCTCTATTTTTGTTACTGATAATTTAAAATTACAGGATAGAACATTCTGTTGCTATGTGTGTATAATATTAGATGATGATCATATTTATACACTGTCATACAATATTCTATACATGGATAGATTTAAGTACGAATTTCATAGTATGAAAAGACATATATAGTGTCCATATTTTGAAATGTAAACATTTAGACCTAATATGCATACTCACATTTGACATATATATGTGTGTGTATGTGTGTAAACACATTGAATCTTCATATGCATGTATATATATGGATATACATATCCATATATATCTTTTTGAATATGCACATAAAACATAGAAAAGCAAAAAAACAATTTTTAAAAAATAAGTTATTTTCTCTTCTTAGATTTGAGACACTGTCCTAAGTTTCATAATCATACAGGGAGTGATATTTTAGTTGGAGATAATTATTTTTCTCTTCTGAAAATATACCTGAAATCGTGTTTGTAAGAACAAGTTAGTAAAAGAAAAGGTCAAAATAAAATCTGTATACATATATAAGAAAAAATAATCCAAATTTCAAAGAGAACACAAATGAGATGGTTTAATGTAATTTTAGAGGAAGAATTTTAAAATCGTTCTGAAAAGCAGTTACATGGCAGATTGCAAAAAGAAGGATGATACAACATGTATTTCATATTCACCTGGTTTTGCTTTTTTGGCACCCTTTAGGTTATGATGTTCATGCTTCTTATTAGAAATCTTTGGAATCAATGCTTTTCCTTTGTTATTACTGTTTTATGCTTAGCAATTTGCATGAAATTTGGCACACATACAAATAAAATTTTAAACAATAGTTTTAGTTGGCGGGCGGGATATCTCAAGAAGAATTATGGTCTTCTTATTTCTATGTAAGAAAAAAATGACTGAAATTTTGAATTTCAAAATTAAACCAAAAGCAAGTGATAAAAAGAATAATCTAGAATTCCATAATGCCAGAGAATATTGTATCCAGGCAAAAGCAAGAATAAAGCTTAAACTAAAAATATTTTCTCAAAAATGTTAAAAGATTGGTGCACATGAAATAACTGTTATTCTGAAAGAAAAAGTTAGTAAAATACACACAAAAGGAAAAAAAGAATCAAGAATGCTTTCTATAACGTGGAAAATCGAAATGGTATAGGAATAAATAGCTAAGATAAAATCCTAAGAAATAGAGAAGAAATAAAATGAGGTATCCTAATGTGTTTTATCCAATGGCATGGCCCCACCATTGGAAAATGGAATGAAATGAATCAAAAGGGAAGGATAATTCAACATCAAAATTGCAAGTGAAAAAAGAAATTAAAAAGATAAATCAATTTATTGTTACAAATTCCTTTCTAAAATGAAAAAACAAAAATGAAACATGAAGCAAGCAGTGGAGATTGTAAGTATTCCACAGTAAGATAATGATACTGAATTCATTCTGAAGGAATGACAAATGAGAGTGTGGGAAAAGACTGGAGATTTATTATATTACTTTTTCAATATTGGTATGACTTCTGTCTCTAAATTTGGCTTTGAGTTAAGAATTGTTCATGCTTGTCCTTCAATAGTAAAATCGTTGGGACTGTCATCTCTCCAATTTCTATGCTTCACACTTAGAATAATGTCTAGAACAGGAGAGAGGTACTAGCACCCTGGAGGCCAGGGTGCCCTCCTAGGGCTTTGTGTGCAGCCTTTTGACTGAGTCTGTTTGCAGCATAAATACTTTGATTAAGAAGATTTGTTCTATGAAGTTTGGATTCAGTCAGAAGGCCTTACTTGAGAATCTAGACAGTCACAAGACTCCTCGAGGACAAAAGTTCCCCACCCCTGCTCTAGACCCCAGTGGTTAGTTGGAAGTGTCCCAGGACTGACTTGTCTCCCCCATAACGGTCAATTGTTCCTTTTCTGGGGAATATAGCAGGGGTCTTTGAGCAACTCAAAATTTTGGGAATAATAAATGAGGATTTGGGGAATGGACCATGCTAGTTATTGAGGAAGTGTCCTGGAACTGGCTATCTGCAAGTATTCTTCATCTGGATGTGTGAGACAGCAAATGTCTGAGACCAATTCGCACCTGGGGTAACAAATTTCAGTAACAGAAACAAAAAGAAAAACCAAGCCACTACTCCACAAAACGTTTCCAATCATACTGGTGTTCTCAAAATTTGTAAGAAGAACAGAGGAATAGAATAGACGAGATTTGAACTCGAGGAAGGTGACTCTGATTTCAGATGACAGGAGCAGTAGGGAGATTTGGGGGACAGGTAATTACCTAAAACATTTCTACAAGCACAACTGAAAAAATATTTCTTTCCCAAGGCAAGACAGGAATTGGCCACAGGTCCTGTCCCAATGCTCTCCAGTGGAAGAACTGGGCCAAGTTCTGTAACCTTGGAGACCAAGGGAAACATTGACTGTGATGTAAGCAACACACAGCATTGGTAGTTGGGAGTGTTGCTCAGTGAAGAAATTATAACATTAGATGACCTCACTGTGAGTTGTCCAGCTTTAATGTGGTGACAATTTCCTCACCATTTCTTTTCTTTCTCGTGTGATTGTATTTTTATCAAAATTTGTTTTTTTTTCCAATTGTTTTGAGTTTCTTGCAATGAAAGCCATTCTACACTGGGAAGAAAATGAAAAGAATCCCCATATTTAGAATGGGGCCAATGTACAGTCTAATTTCCAAGGGAAAATGGATTTCAAAATCCTCTCAAATGGTTTCTGAGAAAATGAAGGTTTACGTTAAAATTGTATCATAGCAACACATGACATGATTGGTGTCAAAAAACATGGATACCTGAGGGGAAATCATGACTATTTACTACTGTTTTCTTCTACATACCCCATAGGACATCTTTAGGCATATGAGATATGATCTCAGAAGGATGCTCAGGTTGAAGAGCTACAGAGAGAAAAAGAGTACGGTGGCACAAATTTAAAAACTTGCTTCTGGTTCCCTCTTAAAAATAAATGAATCAAAGTGGTTAGTTATTTTACTAAGATTTTGAAAAACAAAGTATAACAGCAAAAAACCCAAAAATCATGAAGAATTTCTTTACACATGCCGGGAAATTCAGAGGGTAGAAGAGGAAATCAGGAGTGTCACATGATCCTAGGAATTACAGGAGAAATAGAAAGATTTCTCTTACTGAGTTTCACTCAACTTAACTAATTTAGTTGCCCCCAACACTGAAAATTGCAAAAAAAATATTTTAAAAGGGAAAGAGAAATAGAAAACAGAATGCGAATGGAAAAACACATGGCAGAAAGGTATGTTTAATCTTAGAAATACTTTTTCCAGTACTCAAATATGAACATTAAGAAAAAAGTGAAGATAGAATTGCAGTCATCAGTTTTAGATGATGGTCTTGACCTCATGCAAATGACAAATGAAAGTGTTCAAAAACACTGAATATGCCTCAGCTATTGCATGTTCCATATTGATAAGTCTCAATGGTTCCCGTTTTGAGTGAAGGATTCTTCATCCCAGCAGTTCAATTTCTAAGATCTTTGGCACTGTCCATTGTCTTATTCTTATCCCCAGAGCTTAACACAATGTCTACAACAGGGTTGAGGAACCTATGGCCTGGATTCCACATTTGCTCACTGAGAGACAATGGTTTGGCCAATGTATGGGGTCCAAGTTTTACCAAATAACTCCCTTGATTATGAGGATGTGTTCTCTGAAGTTTGGATTTAATCAGAAGGTGAGACATGAAGAATAGAAAACCAAAGTGTACTCGAGGCCCAAATTTCCCAGTCCTTGGACTGTCTCCACCAGAAAGTTAACTTTTCCTTTTCTGTACGTGAAAGCATGGGTTTGTGAAAAAATACAAACTGAAGCAATAAAGTTCACAAAATTAGTAACAGAAAATAAATCCAAGCCACCACACATCAAAATGCTTTCATTCCCATTGTTTTTCTCAGACTGTGAAAGATATTGTGAAGCCTGGTCTATGTAGCATTTTTCCCAAATGAAGAAAGAACACAACCCTTTACCAAAGTGGTGTTCTGAGTGAAATGCAACACTATTTGGGAAACCTGGGAAGGAGTGAGGCACATTGTGTGCCCTAAGGCGAATTCCTGAACTTTACTGAGCCTCTGGACATTGTTGGATAAAGCGAGTCAAAGTTGGTCTGGAACTCTATGAGAACCTTTCTTCCTCTGAATGTACACTATCTCAGTGGAAAACAATTGTTTGGCTTGTCAGTGTTTGTATATTCACAGTGCGGTGTTCATGGACAATCAGATGGTGGAGGGCTGTGCATGCCCAAACAAATTCGTAAGCTTTGTCATGTTTGTTTGAGGAAACTACTTCGCTCTGCTGGAAACAGAGGGGTTGACTGCATTTGTTTTGCCCTGGAGGAAGGTGACTGACTCCAGGTGATGGGATCAATACGTAGATTTTCGTGGCAGGTAGACCACTCGGGGGCTCTTGTCATGTTTCATGGTTGAGGGGATGAAAGACTGTACTTGGGTGACTGTACTTGGGTTTTTACAATTATGGGGGAGAAAACAAAGAGAAGAATAGCTTGGATTTTGGGGTGCTAAATGTTTTCAGCATTTGATGGCCCGTGCACCATATGGAGGTGTTAGAAAGAAGAAGATGTGGAGAATGTTCTGTAGGTTGTTAGCCAGGTTGACTGTGATGGGGGAATGCCCTCAGCCATGAATGGGAGTTAGGATTATGACTGAGTAAAGGAGGGGAAGAATCCTCATTTCAGTTCCACAAATATTGAGCAGAATGAATCTGTGAACTTAGAAGAAAATGAGTGAATTCACCATTTACCTCAAATTCATGAAAATATATTAAGACCTGTTGAAAAAAAGTATCTCTTTCCCCAGCTAAGACAGGAAATAGTCACCAGAGGTCTTGTCAAAATTTCTCCAATGGAAAAACTGGGCCCAATTCTGTAACCATGGAGACAAAGAAAAACCTTGGCTTTGTGATGTAAGCAACAAATGATAATTGGCGATAGGGAGTTTTGCTTAATGAAAAAATTATTATATGAGGAGATACCCCCCTGTGTTGACCAGTGTCAATGTGCTAACCATTTGCTCACCATTATTTTTCTTTTCCTTGTGATTTTTATTTCAAAATTTATGGTTTTTTTCCAAACGTTTTCAGTTTCTAGCAAAGAAAGTCATTGTAAACTTGTAACGAAATGAAGTGTCCCAATATATAGAATTTTGCCAATGTACAGCCTGATTTCCAAGTGAACATGGATTTCAGAATCCTCTGAAAAGGTTTCTGAGGAAATGAGACTTTACATTATACAATTGTTTCCTAGAAACACATGAGATGGTTGGTGACAACAAATGTGGATACGTGAGGATATAGCATGATTATTTACTATTGTCTGCTTTTGCATACCCCATACGACATCTCTGGCATATGAAATATGACCCCGGAAGTATGCTCAGTTCGAAGAGCACCAGGGAGCAAAGAGAATAAGGTGGCCCAAATTAAAAACTTGTTTCTGTATCCCGCTGGAATAGCAATGACACAAAGTGTTAGTTATTTAGGTAAGATGTTTGGAACACCAAGCTAAAAATCCAAAATACATAGGATCATCAAGTATTTCTCTCCAAATTGTGGATAATCCAGAAGGTAGAAGAAGAAATCGAGAGTGTCACATCGTGCTAGCAACGATAGGAGAAATGAAGGATTTCTCTTACTGTAAATGAAAGAGAAATAGAAATCAGAATGAGAAGGAAAAAAGACATGACAGACAGGAATGTTTAATCCTCCAAATTCGTTTCCCAAAACTTAAAGATGAACATTAAGGAAAAAGTGAAGATAGAATTGAAGTCATCCAAGTTAATATAATGTTATTGACTTCACTCTAATGACAAATGAGAGTGCTCCAGAAGACTGAGTGTGCCTTACTTGTTGCATGTTCAGTGTTGATGTGCCACAGTGATAGCTGTTTTTAGTGAAGGATTCGTTTCCATGCATTTCTATTTTTAAGCTTTTTTCACAGTCGTTTGTCTTATTTTTATGCCCAGCGTTTAGAACCATGTCTTCACCAGGGTTGAGGAATTCATGGCTTGGAAGCCACATCTGTTGTCGATGACCATTTTGCCTTCTGGATCTACCACTTCTGGACAGTTTTACTTGATGATTTCTTGGAAAATACTGTCCAGACTCTTTTTTTCATCATGGCTTTCTGGTAGGCCAATAATTCTTAAACTTTCCCTCCTATAAATATTTTCCATGTCGGTTCTTTTTCCAATTAGATATTTTACATTTTCTTTTATCTTTTCATTCTTTAGATTTTGTTTGACTGATTCTTCATGTCTCATATAGTCATTAGTTTCTACTTGTACAATTTTAAATTTAATCAAATCATTTTCTTCAGTTAACTTTTGCATCTCCTTTTCCATCTGTCCAACTATTCATTTTAAGGAATTATTTTCTCCAGTTAATTGCTGTACTTCTTCTTACATTTCTCCAATTTTCCCAGGTAGGTTGTGTGCTTCCTTTGTCATTTGTCCAATTTTCCCAGTTAGGTTTTGTGTTTCCTTTTCCATTTGTTCAATTTTCATTTTTAAAGGGCTGTTCTCTTCAGTGAATTCTTTGTTCATACTTTCAAAATCTTGGGTCATTTTTTCCTCTATCTCCTTTTTCAGCTGTTTCAGGAGTGCTGTCTGTGCATGCGTGTAGTTCATATTCCCTTCTGAAGCTTCAGATGGCAGTGCAGTCTCAATACTGACCTCTTTGGTATTCAGGTTTTGGTCCCTGTCCTCATAGAAAGATTCTGTGGTCTTTTCTTTCCTCCTTTGTTTCTTGCTCGTGATGGTGAGGCTTTGTATGTTTTAGCCTCTGGTTCTATCAGCTAGACTCTAAAGAACTTGGTGCTTGACCTGCTGGTGTCAGAAAGCAAAGGCAGGTGAAATCCATTTCCGTTTCCCCAGATTAGCCCTGAAGCTACCTTGTTAAGTGTGGGGGAGGTGGTCCATTCACAGGAGATCTCCTTAGCTGAGCTAGAGCAAAGGCAGGCACAGTGTTGGGTGATTCCGGCTGCCTTCCCATTTCCCCTGGAGCGCTGAGGCACACCTGGGTCGTAGTGAGAGGCTCCATACCACTGGAGCTCAGGCTTTCTTGAACAGCTCTGCTCCTCAGCCAGAGTAAGGAAAATCTTTGCTATTTTGCTAGCACCAAGAGGTTGTTTTGCCCCTTCTGCTGATCTCACGGATCCAGGATTTTTCTGGGGAATTATTTTATAGTTCTTTCAAGGTCAACAAGGGGAGGGAGAGAGAGCATTTACCGATCACTCCTCCATTCTTACTCCCAGAAGATGAAGTGTGTGACTTACAGACATTTAACCTGGGGCTGAAAGTCTCTGCACAGCTGCTGCAGATACCTGGGCCTCCTTCTGTGGCTCTCACTTGCTTGCCTCCACTTGACTCTCGCCCTGAGCTCCTATCCTGCAGTCCTGCTGCTTACTCAGACAGCCCCCAGCCTTTCATATTCAGCTGTGCTGAGGGAGGGACACTGTGCTGTGTGCTGTATGCTCCTGCACCCTCCTGGAATATATTCTTCCCTTCAATCTTCCAGTCTGGGCTGGACTGTGAAACTGTCATGATTTGTCTCCTATTGGATTCTGCACCTCCAAAATTTGGTCAGATTCTCTTTTTAGAAGTATCAGACGGAGTTTGTCTAAGAGATGAGGGGAGTAGTAGGTCTCATTCCCCAACCTTGGCTCCCTGCTCCTGAAATTAAGAAAACTATTGAATTAATAAATAAAACCAATAGTTGGTTTTATGAAAAAACTAATAAAATTGATAAACCTTTGGTCAATCTGATTAAAAAAAAAGAAAGAAGAAAGTCAAATTATTAATATTAAAAATGAAAGGGGTGAACTCACCTCCAATGAGGAAGAAATTAAAACAATAATTAGAAACTACTTTGCCCAACTTTATGCCCACAAATTCGATAATCTAAACGAGATGGATGAATATTTTTAAAAAATACAAATTGCCCAGATTAACAGAAGAGGAAATTGAAAACTTAAACAACCCCATCTCAGAAAAAGAAATTGAACAAGCCATCAATGAACTCCCTAGGAAAAAATCTCCAGGGCCAGATGGATTAACAAGTGAATTCTATCAAACATTTAAAGAACAGTTAATTCCAATACTATATAGAATATTTTTGAAAATTGGGGAAGGAGTCCTCCCAAATCCTTTCTATGATACAAATATGGTTTTGATACCTAAACCAGGAAGGGACAAAACAGAGAAAGAAAATTATAGACCAATTTCCCTAATGAATATAGATGCAAAAATTTTAAATAAGATTTTAGCAAAACGAATACAGCATTTTATCACGAGATTAATACATTACGATCAGGTAGGATTCATACCAGGATTACAGGCCTGGTTCAATATTAGGAAAACTATTAGCATTATGGATTACATCAACAACAAAGCTAACAAAAACCACATAATTATCTCAACAGATGCAGAAAAAGCTTTTGACAAATTACAACACCCATTCCTACTAAAAACACTGGAGAACATAGAAATAAAGGGAACTTTCCATAAAATAATAAGCAGTATCTATCTAAAACCTTCAGCAAGCATTATATGCAATGGGGATAAGCTAGATGCATTCCCAATAAGATCAGGGGTGAAACAAGGATGTCCATTATCACCACGATTATTCAATATGGTACTAGAAATGTTAGCTGTAGCAATTACACAAGATAAAGATATTGAAGGAATAAGAAAAGCCAAAGAAGAAACTAAGTTATCACTCTTTGCAGATCATATGATGATTTACTTAGAGAATCCCAGAGATTCAAGTAAAAAATTACTTGAAATAATAAAGAACTTTGGCAAAGTTGCAAGTTACAAAATAAACCCACACAAATCTTCTGCATTTCTATACATTAGCAACAAAGTCCAACAGCAAGAGATAGAAAGAGAAATCCCATTTAAAGCTAGGGTAGACAGTATAAAATACTTAGGAGTTTACCTGCCAAAACAAACCCAGGGATTATATGAATACAATTACAAGACACTTTTTGCACAAATAAAGTCAGATTTAAGTAAGTGGAAAAACATTAGTTGCTCATGGGTAGGCCGTGCTAATATAATAAAAATGACAATTCTACCTAAATTAATTTACTTATTTAGTGCCATACCAATTAAACTATCAGACAATTATTTTCTAGAGCTGGATAAAATAATATCAAAATTCATTTGGAAAACAAAAGGTCCAGAATATCAAAGGGACTAATGAAAAGAAATGCTTGGGAAGGTGGCCTAGCGCTACCAGACCTTAAACTGTACTATAAAGCAGCAATTATCAAAACCACTTGGTATTGGCTAAGAAACAGAGAGGTAGACAAGTGGAATAGACTTGGCACTCAAGATGCAGTAGGCAAGGAATATAGCAACCTTCTGTTTGATAAACCCAAGGACCCCAGCTTCTGAGATAAGAACTCATTGTTTGACAAAAATTGCTGGGGAAACTGGATAACAGTGTGGCAGAAATTAGGCATAGACCCATACCTGACACCGCACACAAGAATAAAGTCCAAATGGGTACATGATTTAGGTATAAAGACTGATACCATGAATAAACTGGAGAAGCAAGGAATAGTGTATTTATCAGATTTATGGAGAAGGGAAGAATTTTTTTACTAAAGAAGAGATAGAAAGCATTATGAAATGCAAAATGGATAATTGTGATTACATTAAACTGAGAAGTTTTAGCACAACCAAACCCAATGCAACCAAAATCCGGAGGGATGTAGTAAATTGGGAAAGAATTTTTACAGCTAAGCTCGGGAATAAAGGCCTCATTTCTAGAATATATAGAGAACTGACTCAAATGTATAATCATACAAGTCATTCCCCAACTGATAAATGGTCAAAGGATATGAACAGGCAGTTTTTGGAAGAAGAAATTAAAGATATCTCTAATCATATGAAAAAATGCTCTAAATCACTATTGATTAGAGAGATGCAAATCAAAACAACTCTGAGGTACCACATCACACCTATAAGATTGGCAAACATGACAGAACAAGAAAATGA